>NC_072447.2:2500-5000 GCF_028878055.3 Symphalangus syndactylus | reverse complement strand
GTTAGGGTTAGGGTTAGGGTTAGGGTTAGGGTTAGGGTTAGGGTTAGGGTTAGGGTTAGGGTTAGGGTTAGGGTTAGGGTTAGGGTTAGGGTTAGGGTTAGGGTTAGGGTTAGGGTTAGGGTTAGGGTTAGGGTTAGGGTTAGGGTTAGGGTTAGGGTTAGGGTTAGGGTTAGGGTTAGGGTTAGGGTTAGGGTTAGGGTTAGGGTTAGGGTTAGGGTTAGGGTTAGGGTTAGGGTTAGGGTTAGGGTTAGGGTTAGGGTTAGGGTTAGGGTTAGGGTTAGGGTTAGGGTTAGGGTTAGGGTTAGGGTTAGGGTTAGGGTTAGGGTTAGGGTTAGGGTTAGGGTTAGGGTTAGGGTTAGGGTTAGGGTTAGGGTTAGGGTTAGGGTTAGGGTTAGGGTTAGGGTTAGGGTTAGGGTTAGGGTTAGGGTTAGGGTTAGGGTTAGGGTTAGGGTTAGGGTTAGGGTTAGGGTTAGGGTTAGGGTTAGGGTTAGGGTTAGGGTTAGGGTTAGGGTTAGGGTTAGGGTTAGGGTTAGGGTTAGGGTTAGGGTTAGGGTTAGGGTTAGGGTTAGGGTTAGGGTTAGGGTTAGGGTTAGGGTTAGGGTTAGGGTTAGGGTTAGGGTTAGGGTTAGGGTTAGGGTTAGGGTTAGGGTTAGGGTTAGGGTTAGGGTTAGGGTTAGGGTTAGGGTTAGGGTTAGGGTTAGGTTAGGGTTAGGGTTAGGGTTAGGGTTAGGGTTAGGGTTAGGGTTAGGGTTAGGGTTAGGGTTAGGGTTAGGGTTAGGGTTAGGGTTAGGGTTAGGGTTAGGGTTAGGGTTAGGGTTAGGGTTAGGGTTAGGTTAGGGTTAGGGTTAGGGTTAGGGTTAGGGTTAGGGTTAGGGTTAGGGTTAGGGTTAGGGTTAGGGTTAGGGTTAGGGTTAGGGTTAGGGTTAGGGTTAGGTTAGGGTTAGGGTTAGGGTTAGGGTTAGGGTTAGGGTTAGGGTTAGGGTTAGGGTTAGGGTTAGGGTTAGGGTTAGGGTTAGGGTTAGGGTTAGGGTTAGGGTTAGGGTTAGGGTTAGGGTTAGGGTTAGGGTTAGGGTTAGGGTTAGGGTTAGGGTTAGGGTTAGGGTTAGGGTTAGGGTTAGGGTTAGGGTTAGGGTTAGGGTTAGGGTTAGGGTTAGGGTTAGGGTTAGGGTTAGGGTTAGGGTTAGGGTTAGGGTTAGGGTTAGGGTTAGGGTTAGGGTTAGGGTTAGGGTTAGGGTTAGGGTTAGGTTAGGGTTAGGGTTAGGGTTAGGGTTAGGGTTAGGGTTAGGGTTAGGGTTAGGGTTAGGGTTAGGGTTAGGGTTAGGGTTAGGGTTAGGGTTAGGGTTAGGGTTAGGGTTAGGGTTAGGGTTAGGGTTAGGGTTAGGGTTAGGGTTAGGGTTAGGGTTAGGGTTAGGGTTAGGGTTAGGGTTAGGGTTAGGGTTAGGGTTAGGGTTAGGGTTAGGGTTAGGGTTAGGGTTAGGGTTAGGGTTAGGGTTAGGGTTAGGGTTAGGGTTAGGGTTAGGGTTAGGGTTAGGGTTAGGGTTAGGGTTAGGGTTAGGGTTAGGGTTAGGGTTAGGGTTAGGGTTAGGGTTAGGGTTAGGGTTAGGGTTAGGGTTAGGGTTAGGGTTAGGGTTAGGGTTAGGGTTAGGGTTAGGGTTAGGGTTAGGGTTAGGGTTAGGGTTAGGGTTAGGGTTAGGGTTAGGGTTAGGGTTAGGGTTAGGGTTAGGGTTAGGGTTAGGGTTAGGGTTAGGGTTAGGGTTAGGGTTAGGGTTAGGGTTAGGGTTAGGGTTAGGGTTAGGGTTAGGGTTAGGGTTAGGGTTAGGGTTAGGGTTAGGGTTAGGGTTAGGGTTAGGGTTAGGGTTAGGGTTAGGGTTAGGGTTAGGGTTAGGGTTAGGGTTAGGGTTAGGGTTAGGGTTAGGGTTAGGGTTAGGGTTAGGGTTAGGGTTAGGGTTAGGGTTAGGGTTAGGGTTAGGGTTAGGGTTAGGGTTAGGGTTAGGGTTAGGGTAGGGTTAGGGTTAGGGTTAGGGTTAGGGTTAGGGTTAGGGTTAGGGTTAGGGTTAGGGTTAGGGTTAGGGTTAGGGTTAGGGTTAGGGTTAGGGTTAGGGTTAGGGTTAGGGTTAGGGTTAGGGTTAGGGTTAGGGTTAGGGTTAGGGTTAGGGTTAGGGTTAGGGTTAGGGTTAGGGTTAGGGTTAGGGTTAGGGTTAGGGTTAGGGTTAGGGTTAGGGTTAGGGTTAGGGTTAGGGTTAGGGTTAGGGTTAGGGTTAGGGTTAGGGTTAGGGTTAGGGTTAGGGTTAGGGTTAGGGTTAGGGTTAGGGTTAGGGTTAGGGTTAGGGTTAGGGTTAGGGTTAGGGTTAGGGTTAGGGTTAGGGTTAGGGTTAGGGTTAGGGTTAGGGTTAGGGTTAGGGTTAGGGTTAGGGTTAGGGTTAGGGTTAGGGTTAGGGTTAGGGTTAGGGTTAGGGTTAGGGTTAGGGTTAGGGTTAGGGTTAGGGTTAGGGTTAGGGTT